>NW_026861367.1:0-26380 GCF_026571515.1 Ruditapes philippinarum | reverse complement strand
ATTACAATTAATTAATGATATTACGAAAAGAAGTTACGAAAACTATTATATTCATTCAGCACTTTTTACTATAGTAGCGTATGAATTTACATCTTCATTCATAACGGCACAATGACGTCATCGTAAGAATGCAATTCATTCATAAAAGGTTCTAAAAGATGTCATTTAAAACTTGTGACTTGTTAAACATGGTGGGGGGGGGTGTAAGACATGATTTTTAGCACCAGTGTAAACAGTAGATAAACCTGTCTGATGCAAGAATACCATGATTATTGCCCCTATCTCAGAAGAGTTAGGCCTGCTATTTTTTCACTTTGGCTCAAAAGAGTTAAAAATGAAAACTCCCAAAAGATCAAAAAAATTTAATCGTTCTAAGGTAACCTCATAAACACACTTTCAAGTTGCTGCCATAGAAATCTTCCTTAAATTTGTGAATAACATGTGTTTCCTGAAATGTAACACATGTTTATACACAGTGGATTGTAAGATTAGGCCTAACAAAACAAAATTGTTTGTTTCCACTCCAGCTACCTACTAATAAAAATTCACAGCTACTCAAAATATGTTATTGCTTAACAATTAAAAGTATTTAAGAAAATATACAAAGAATGTGCAATTAATACTTGAATAATACAGTAATTAACCAGTCTATTAAATGTGCATTAGCAAGTCTTTTAATTGCCAGTCTAATAACACCATACAGGATATATACGGCATTTCATGTTACACACTACTTTGTCCTGCTAAAGATGGTAAACTTCACAGATAAACATGTATGCTAAGTAATTGTGTAAAAGTAGTCCTATTGGATTTATTTTCAAATGTCTAATTATGCTGACAATGATGTTCTTAGGTTGCCTTGGTAACAAAAAAAAACAAAGACAGCATGATTTGGAAAACATGATAATACCTTGTAATGAGATTTGACTATCGCTAGCGCAACAAGAGGGCCATGATGGCTTTAGATCGCTCCCCTGATCCATCAACCGCATTCCAACAATGTCTTAGACAAGCATCCTGGCCAAGTTGGATGACAATTGAGTCAAAATGTGACCTCTAGTGTGTTAAAAAGGTTTTTCCATATTTGGACAATGTGACCTAGTTTTTAACCGGAGACGGCAAATATTCAAACTTGTCCTAGAAATCATCAAAACAACCTTTCTCACCGATTTCCAGGAAATTTGGATAAAAACCGCGGCCACTAGAGTGTTAACAAGCTTTTTCTTTTTTAAGCTCCTGTGACCTTATTTTTGACCGGAGATTACCCATCTTCTAACTTGACCTAGAAATCATCAAAGGAACCTTCCTGACAAATTTCAAGAACATTTGTATCAAAACTGCAGCCACTGGAGTGTTCACAAGATTTTCTATTTTGAGCTCATGTGACCTAGTTTATGACCTGAGATGACCCATCTTCGAACTTGACCTAAAAATCATGAAAACAACCTGCTTGACAAATTTCCAGAATATTTGTACAAAACTTCAACCACTAGAATGTTAACAAGATTTTTCTATTTTTAGCTCTTGTGACCTAGTTTATGACCGGAGATGACAAATCTTTGAACTTGACCTAGAAATTATCAAAACAACTTTCCTGACAACCAGAATATTTAAATTAAAACTGCAGCAACTAGAATGTTAACAAATTTTTTTATATTTTTAGCTCCTGTGACATAGTTTTTAACCCGAGATAACCCATCTTCGAACTTGATCTGTATTATATTAAAACAAACATTCTGACAAAGTTTGATGATGATCCAATCAAAACCGACTGCTAGACTGTTAACAACCTAATTGTGACGACGAACGACGCACGACGAAGGACGCCGGACATAGCCCTATCACTATACCTCACCTTGACCACTTTGTGGTTAGGTGAGCTAAAAAAAGTTTCTTGTTACTAATCCTGGATATTTATCCTAGCCAAATCAATACAAAAATGTTTTAGAATGGCTTGGCAATACATTATGAAAACTTTATCACCCAAATAATGATCATTGCCTTACCATAGATTTAACTGTGTTTTCGTAATATGGATTCCAGCCTATACTCATCACCATTTAAAACACAGGACCGTCAACCACTGAGGCCCAACGTAGTCAACTCCGCCTCCAATCTCCTCCGGTAATTGCTGAACAACATCTAAGGGAAAATTGACTGAAATAATAGAAAAATGAAAATGTCCAAATAGGATATTTGTGCCGTAACATGCTTTAAGAAAAAAGCTAAATACTATCCAGGGACAGTGTACGCATATTGTTAAAATTGTCAAGGAAATATTAATTTTTACTTCGAAAATAAGACAAAAATATTGTTGTTGTTGAGATTTTCGTGCCGATTTGAGACGGCCAAAAATAATTTGAAACGGTCAATTTGGCCAGCAGTCAGCGCTAAATGACAGCCCTGCTAAGTCTAGATAAGGGATATTTATGCATACATGTATATGTTATCACTTTCAAGAGTCAATTAATTGGAAACTAACAAGCCACAATGTCATATTCCAGGCTTCTGAGCACCTTGTAGCACAAATAAATAAGACATGTAAGTCAATTGAACAAATGGCTGGTTTTCTTATAATAACTTCTTATTCTTTTTCTCTTTTTTACTGCAGTTCTTGCAAATTACTCATTCTCATGTTGAGCAATAATGTTTCAAACTGGTCATTTTAATATCAAATGCTACAATCAATATTGTAATATTGTTTTTCATTCGACAGTCAAGCAATAAATTGTAATACAGGTTTTTTTTATTGGAAAATCATGCAATATATTGTAATTCTGTTTTTTTCCTCGGACAATCACGCAATATAACGTAATACTGTTTTTCATTGGACAGTCACGCAATATAATGTTTGTTTGTTTGTTTGTTTCATTTTACGCCTTTTCCCAACAGTATTTCAGTCATATAGGCGGGTAGTTTCCTAACCATCGTTCCTGGAGAGTTACAACAATATAATGTTATACTGTTTTTCATTGGACAGTAGAGCAATATAATGTAATACTTTTTTATTGGGCAATCAGGCAATATATTGAAATACTGTTTTTCATTGGACAATCACACAATTTATTGTAATTAAGTTTTTCATTGGACAGTCACGCAATATAATGTAACATTGTTTTTCATTGGACAATCAAAATGTCTCTGATAAAAATCGCGTATTAAATTAAGACGTTAACGGCGTTCCATAAAAATATATGCAAGTCAGTGAAACGAAGCCGCTTATATCATTTATCAATAACAGCAGAAATAAACAATGTTCAAAGTCAATAAATATTAACCATATATTGCGAAACAGTAACAAGTTATGATGTAAATTCTTATAAAATGAGTATCTTGTAAATAAATCGCCTTTCTATAAAGAATCTTGCTTACTAAAATTAATGGCGCTAAACTGCACACGGATTTATACAGTAATTTCAATGGCCGCCAAAATTTCTAATGTTTCAAATTTTCTAAGACAGCGTAAAAGGATGCTGCTTCTAAGAAAGACAAGACAATACTCTTGTCTGATTTTGCCGTATTTATATGAAAACGCCCAACCACTGCCTAAAAGTGGTTTGAATGGTAGAAAAACGATCAACAACCAAAAATGGTTGACGGTTGTCAGACAAAACTGATCGAAAACGATCAAAACTGATCGGACTGAACTTAACTTTAATGGAGGAACATTTTACAATAAAAGAGATATAAGCAAATACAATAATGACTATTTCCAAAAATTCTATACCTTTTGGGGTGTAATTTCTTGTGTACCAAAACGGAACATCTTCTGCCTACTAGTGTTTACAGAAACTAACTGATTCAAGAGCTATAAATAGCCAGTAATGCAATGTACAAAATGGCGGCGTACAGTAAATTTCCAACACATGAAAATTACATTTAAAGGAAAATCAGTGAAATACGTGGATTTTATTAAAGTTACTTGGCCTTTTGTTAGAAAATTACATTCGTCATCTCAGGAAATCAGACTTTACATAAAAATACAAACATTTAAGGAATTATGACAGCTTAAAGTCAAGATTAAAAGGATTGTCTGACACGGATGTTTTGCTAATCCCGAATTGTAGCATTGACGTTTGAGAGGCAGACCTGCTTTTGTGTGCAACACATCACCTCATCATGGTGAACATTTGTACTAAATTATCTTTAAATCAATCAAAGAAGGAACAAGATATTGACCGGACAAATCCGGGCGGAAGCAGTCACGGACGGACGGACGCAAGCATGGACATACATACACCGAACTATAGCCAAAAGTTCCGACTAAGTCGAGCTCATGACAAAAAAGACTTTTAATTTGGTTTTCACTTTTTTATGTCCTATTGTTGACAGTGACTCACCTGCCTAAAAGCTTTATTTACATTTGGCGTTAAGTTTGTACCAAGCAAAGAAGTTCAACAGTAGAGCATGTTAAAACTTTTGAAGTCATTTTATTTACAACGAAATATTACTTGCTATCCTGTTTTGGACTGATCGAAAACAGTGTGTCAATTTTATGAAAAATATTAGACCAAACAAATAATGATAATAACACAAAAAACACATAACTGAAATATTGATAGAATATTCGTGATATTTGAATCGGCAATCTTTAGAATTAATGTAATCATTCAAAAAACAAAACAGGTTCGCGATGAAAACAACTATCCTTTTCCAAATGCTTATGCTGATAAAAAGCAATTATACAAGAATACTGTAATGAATGAATTAGGAATTGAAGAGGTCAAATTAAAGAATTTTTGCTTTTCATTCTGCTTTAAAATATCAAACATGTAAGTATTGCAATGGGATCCCAATCCAATCCCTGAACATCTTCTTTTATAAATTTTCGGGTTCGGATCCTTATACACTCCCATATCGTGCATTGAAACTGCTCTAGATTTAGACTACGATAGATAAACCAATTTAGATATTAAGCAAATAACCATAAGCTCAATGTAATGTCTTAGTAAAATATGAGAACACAGATTAACAAGACAAGGCAAAGTGAACAGAATACAGACTCAGACACAGCAAAGTCACACCAGCAGGACACCAAGGTGGCAACGAATCAACAACGGAAGTGGACACAAGGGCGGTGAAAGGAGGGGAGAGACATTTAAAAAGTGAAATGATAAGAACTAAAAGGGACCGATACGGGAATTGAGGGGCAAAAAGGTATAAAGTTAACTTTGATCACTTGGAAGAAAAATTGGACTGCTGAGTAGCACAGTTGAACTCATTTAAGTGACTTGTATTTCTTTAGAGATCAAATATTTATATTTATCATAATCTATAACAAAATTATCTGGATGACATCAGAAATAAATTTTAAAAAAATGTTATTATTGCTATGTATATAATTTGATAATAGTAGCAATTAGATGATAAATATTTGATAATGACTCAATATATTTCAATGACATTACGTATCTACATCTTGCCTGAAGTAAATATGCTATTTTTGAGGACGTAAGGGCACCATTATAGTGTACGTAACCGAACTTGAACAAGCTTCTACAAATTAAGAATCCAAAATGCCTGGCGTAATTAAAACTCAACAAAGACCTTTACAACACAGCACGGGGCCCCAACAGAAAGGGTTTTATTTTTTTTTGCTTGTAAAGTTGTCTGGAAACCATAATATAGATTTTTATTAAATAAGAACGGTTTTGAATGATTTGACATTACCTTTACGTAATAAATATTTGTGGTTGAATAGCGAATGTGTACTAATTGTTTATATCCGTGTTATCATTTTGTTGTTCATGTGACACATTAAGGACCTTGTTATCAACAAAATCAGCATGTATTAATCATTGACCCTGAATTGACTACCTAACTGATAATATGATATATTCGTATTAAATTAGCGAGAAGTTCGTCGGACTCATCAAAAATATATGATAGATCTAGAGCATGCTGTTTACCATTTGTTTAATTGACTGCTAAATTTATGGTGTATGGTATTCCTTACTTTTTAGTCTGTTTCATAGGCATGGTCGTCATATTGCCTATTGCCCATAGTGTAGTCCTTTACAAAGATAGCAAAACTCTTAAAGTCTTCAAAAAGACGCTTAAAATGTAAAAGAAAACACTTTAAATGATAATTGCATTTTCTCAACTGCAACATAGATTTACAATGGTAAGTAACAGCATTTATCTTGGGTTATATTCTATGGAAATTATTATTTTAATCCATCCTTTTACATAAAATAGATGTCGATGTACGGCAATAACGAAATGTAATTTACTTCAAAATGGCTTACTTTGACATGAGGTGATATTAACTATTACATTCTTGGTCAGAAGAGCGATTCTGGCTCTTCGTTGCTCTCTTGTTTGTGTTTGTTATCCAGATAATTGGCATGCCCTGTAATCGTGAATGTTCGACAATTTTCGCCACGCTTCGTATAGTAAGCATAATTGACGAGGTTTTCCGATTGGTCTGGACAAATGATCGTTACTTTCGGGTTTCATATAAAACATATAAGCACACACGAAACCGAGGCCGATGACTTAAGAAACAGTTGAATCTGCAAGATGTCGCAATTTATGACGATTTAAGAGGTAAACTTTAGTTTCTATTTTGATCTTCTTTTAATGTGTTATGTGGTAATTGAATCATCTATTGTGTAATATTGTAATTGTACATCATCTCTACATTATGATTGTTTTTGTTTTTTTGAAACGACCTGATTTTACAAGTGTACGAATTAAAAGTGTCATAATTTATGTATGGCTTCGATATATATTTATTATTTCTCCCATTATTAATTTACAAGCTGTATATTACAATCTTTCAGTTCATTACACGACTCTGTTGCAATATCTAAGCTATTTGTTTGTTATAAGGGCCATCTCGAACTTCAAAGAATTTATATTATTGTTGGAAATTACCTGAAACTAAGAAACTGTATGCAAATAAAACGAGGAGGAAATATAATTCTCTAAAGTTATTATCACCATACTTCCTTACAATTAATTATCACCTTAATCTAATTATAAGTCTGAGTTATATATTCAAATTTGCATGAATATTATCCAGAAAATTAATTTACGTGAACGCATCAATATTTACGATAAAAATACATGAACCATATACTTATACTGCGTACTTTGCGATCCTTCAAGGGCGAATTAATATACAAGTTAAATGCCCCCTTCTACTTCTTTTCATTACGTCGGTCTGCGGTCTGTCGGTCCGTAGACCAGACTATGTTATGACCGGCAACAATTAAGATTTGGCGTAAATATTGATCACTTCTAACAGTTGATCCCTTTGGATTTTGAGGTAATCTTGTCAAAGGTAAATGTAACAGTGACTTTTACCACAAAAATATTGTTTGACCTTTTGCTACAAACGCATTGTTCTACAGACATGTTTGATTATGGGCGATTAGTCATGTGATGATATAATTGTTTAAAAATGGCAAAGATTTGCTTGATTAGATTAAAGCTTTATCGCCATTACGTCGATTACTATTTGTTCACCCCGCAATGATAAAACATGTGATAAAAATTGCACCGACATAGATTGTAACTCATTTTAAGTGTAACAACTTCACCAATTTCAAGATAACCATAACAAGTACTTTGTATAACCAATCTATCTTCCTCTTTGATATAGTAATGATTTGTGTTATTCATAAGAATGATACGCAGTTTATTGTTATTTCTATTTTTATACACCCACCAAAACAAAGTTAAGGGGGTATATAGGAGTTACCTTTTCTGTCTCTGGGTCCACTTCAACCACGGTTAGGATTGCTTTTAGGCACCCTTGTGCCAAGGTCACTGTTACTAAAAATTGAAAATTCGTTTCCTTATAATAGCTAGAGATAGGAATGATATATTGTTATCTAACTTGGTATACAGGGTTGTAAGACGGGCGGACCGTAAGACAGGGCGGACAAAACCATGGCGGATCGTATGTTTGGATAAAGCGGAACATATTTAGGGACAGAGGACCCGTGACTGGTTACATAGGAGTGACATTGTGTCCTTTAGTATGGTATTGGGTAGTTCAGGTTTAAAGTGGGTCTCAGAAAGTGGTGACGGCGACCCTCACAAGATTGTGTTGGATTTAGAAGAGAAGGGTAACAGAGCTGATGTTGCGTCTCTGCTATAGAGTTTGCCAATTAAGATAACTTAACATTTAAGATCCACTACTGGTGTTATTGTAGTTATTATATAAATATTTGGCTGCTAACCTTTGAACTTGTTCTTATTTGCAAACCAGATATTTTGCCGTGGAACAGTATTCTAGCTGGGACCTTACATAAGTTTTATGTGCAGTTTCTATGGCCTTTTTGTTTAAAGCTTTGACATTTTCTTTTATAAATTCGAGTGAGTTATTTGCTTTTACTGTGATGTTATTTATATGATTGGTCCAAGATACACTATTGCAGCCACAGTGGATTTCAGTTGTTGACCATGTATATTAAAAAGGAATATTGCTGTATGTTTCTTGCGGCTGAAAAAACCCATGGACCAATCAGATTCCCAGTTTTCAAGGCTGCTGTATAGGTTTTTGAAGAGGAAGATTGGCAGGGATTTGACCATCAACAACAACCTGTTGGGCGCGACCATAAAAAAATGACATTGTCCGTGTGATGAACTCACAATTAACACCTAGTATGTGTTGTTTAAGGAGAAGTTTGTGATGGTCGACTTAATCAAATGCTTTACTGAAGTCCATAACAATTACATCAGTCTGTTGGCCTTGTTCTAGGTTGTGATGAATTTCCTGGGTAGAACTTATCAGCTGGATTTCACAGCTATGTTTTGACCTGAAACCATGTTAAAAATTCTGAAGATATCATGCTAATCGTAAAAAGACATGATATTGGAGACAAGTATATGCTCCTCAATTAGCTTAGAGGCAATGCAGGTTAATGAGATAATTATTTATATATATAAAATAATATAAATTTTTAGTTCACGTAAATATTGATATACATGTGGTTTTATTACATAAAATCACGGTCCGCCTCGTCTCATTTCATGGTCCGCCCTATACCAAAATAGTGTCCGCACCGGTAATGTCTGCCCTGTCTGATGGTCTGGCTACTCCGAAATATGATTCAAAGTCAAGGTCACTGTAACTTGAAAAGAGAAAACTGTTTCCGGGAAATTACTAGAGTTAAGATCAAATCGGGATTGCTTTTGGACCCTTGGGTCAACGTCATTGTTACGAAAGATAGAAAAAATGTTTCCGACAATAACTACAGTTAGAAATGATAAATATTTAAATCAAAACTTGGTATATAGCATGCTTATGTGGAGACCCAGATTGGGATTGTTTTGGGACCCCCTGGGCTCAAAAATACTGTTACCAAAATAGAAAATGTTTTTAGTGGATAACTTCAGTTTGGAAAGAGAAATTTTAATAAAATTTGGCATTTTTCAAGCTTATAATGAAACCTAGCTTTGGGTTGTTGTTGGATTCCATAGGTTTCAGGTCAAGGTCACTGTCACTAAAAAAATTTTTTCCATACAATAACTAGAGTTAAGAAAGATATATTTTGATCAAAACTTGTATGATTTGTATATGGCAAACTTATATGAAGACCCTAGTACTGCTTTTGGACTCCGTAGGCCAACGTCACTTTTAAGAAAAATAGAAAAATGGTTTCCAGACAATAATTACATTTAGAAATGAGATACTTAAATCAAACTTGGTATATGCCCAGATTGAGATTGTTTTTGGACCCCCTGGGGTCAAAGTTACTGTTACTAAAATAGAAAATGGTTTCTTGACTTAAGTTTGGAATGAGATATTGTAATGAAAAACTCGACAGATTTCAAGCTTATGATGAGACTTAGCCTTTGCTTGTTGTTTGATCCCTTGGTTTCAAGTCAAGGTCACTTTCACTAAAATAGAAAAAATGGTTCCTGGAATATAACATATAAGATAGACAAATGATATTTTGTAATTACATTTGGCATATAACAAATTTATGAAGAGAACTAGCTTAAGATTGCTGTTGGATATATAGGTTTAAGGTGGTCAAGATCACTTTTACTATAATAATAGAAAAATGGTTTTCATATGTTTTCTTAAAATGATAATGGTTCACTGATGATTTTACTCTTACAACAAGGCAATTAAATGCAATTAATTTTGTTACACAGATGAAACATAATACAAACGAGTTAAAAGTTTGCTTTAGACAATGGTTACGAGGAGGTTTGAACCATCTTTAGTGATAACAATAGTTTTATCTGAACGTTTTGATAGCACACAGTAATAATTTTATCATAAAGATATGCCTTTCTTAAGAATAGTTTAAATATTTTTTAAAAGGACTTTATACTAGTATTACTTTTTATTGCCAAGCGTTCGCCGTTGAACGTATGACGCAATCTTCTTTACATGCTTTTTTATTTTCTTTTTAAATAAAATTCTTGTCAATACCAGTTTGCATTATAGATATTGCGGTAGAAAAATGTGATACTCGACAAGGGCCTAGGGACATGTTTATCTTATATAGCCTATATTCACCCGCCAGCAACTTGTATAAGTAACATATATGAATGGTTTTCAGCAGTACTCAAGAAATAATAAACTGTCCTGTGTGAAAAAAATATGTATTATTCCCACCAAATGACAAGCATTCTATCCAATTATAATACAGTAACCAATGAACAACTTAACTGACTGACTTCAAACTGGCCAGAACACTCTAATATATAGCTAAAAATAAGGCCTCTGAATCTAGTTATATATAGCTAAAAACTAGGCCTCTGAATCCAGCTGAACCTTTACATCCAGTTAATCTATAAAGTCCTAAAAAGTCAATGTTTGCAATCAGAATTCGTCATATGTTTATTGTAATATAATTTTTATTTACTTTATCTAGTTTATTGTTTTGAAGAAATGAGCTTGTTTACAATTTTTCTTTTCAATACTTATAGAACCTGTAACTCATTTTTATGGTTTTATAACAAAAATATGATGCTCAAATTAAGATTTATCAATTTTGTAAGTTCCGAAAAGCATTATTTTTAAATAAATTACCGCATTTAACGTTTCATGTAAAAAAAGAGAGGTAATAAAAAATTTATTGTCTATAAAGTCTAAGTCAAATTTTTCAATAAGAAATAAATGAAAGAAACATCAACAAAGTTCAATAAGTTCAATAAGTTCAACATTGGAGGACTTCAAAGAATTTCAAACCGAACTCTTGACACTAATTAAAGTTGACTTTGGTGCCAAAAGTATCAAATTAGATGACATATGCAAAGAAATCGAGAAGATACAAGGTTAAAATAAATATGTTTTTCATCTAAATTTCTAAAATAACAACATAGTTTTGTGAAAATAGTAGACTTTTTGTGTCATGATATTTTATGTGTGACAAAATGATGATGTCAAAAAAGGAACGTTTTAATTTATTAATTCTTAATTAATCATATAAGTTCAAATTGATGGGTAATATACTTTTAAAGATAACTGGAACATGCCCCTATATATCAAAATATACTTACTTAAAAATGACTTAAGTTTTTAAACGAAATAGTTGTAAAATTGATTGTTTTTATTATATTGCGTGCGTCTAGGTACGACTATGCATTTAAAACCTTTACAATATTAATGAAATTCACGGACACAGTGCATCACTTGCATTGTCTGAAGATGAGTTTAGGGATGATCTGACAATCGTTCTCCAAATTTAACAACATGTTTTCATTTCAACATAAAACTTTACCAACATTTTTTGTTCTAGATGAAGCTATGGCAACTTCAGACAACGAAAGGTATTTGAGATATATTATCTTATTGGGAAAAGGAGGACCATTGGTGTTAAAAGGGATTTTAAAACGTGAAGCCAAGAAGATTGGGAAAACATTATCTCAAATTCTACTGGACAATAGTAGTAAACTTCGGCAGGTTATACGATATGATAGCCAATATGGACGCATATTTCCATCAGCAGGATCTGTCAATGATGACCTAGATAACTGGGATACATCACTATTGTGTTTAGTAATTCTGAATATATTTAGAAGCAGCCTTACTTCTAAAGAACGAAATGATATAAAGATTCTTCGCGATTTTAGAAATGAAATTCAAGGACACAGTGCATCACTTGCATTATCTGAAGATGAATATAACGAATATAGACGTGATCTGATAAGCGTTCTTCTAAAGTTGTCGTCAAGAATTGATCGCCAATACCATGACGAATGTCAAGTGTTAATTAAATCAACAAAGTGTGGGCCTTTAGAAATAAGTTCAACATTGGAGGACTTCAAAGAATTTCAAACCGAACTCTTGACACTAATTAAAGTTGACTTTGGTGCCAACAGTATCAAATTAGATGACATATGCAAAGAAATCAAGAAGATACAAGGTTAAAATAAATATGTTTTTCATCTAAATTTCTAAAATAACAACATAGTTTTGTGAAAATAGTAGACTTTTTGTGTCATGATATTTTATGTGTGACAAAAAGATGATGTCAAAAAAGGAACGTTTTAATTTATTAATTTTTAATTAATCATATAAGTTCAAATTGATGGGTTATATACTTTTAAAGATAACTGGAACATGCCCCTATATATCAAAATATACTTACTTAAAAATGACTTAAGTTTTCAAGCGAAACAGTTGTAAAATTGATTGTATTTATTATATTGCGTGCGTCTAGGTACGACTGTGCAACAAAAAGAATTGGCTGAAGAGAACCTTCGTCGTTTGTGCAAAATGGAAAATGGACAAGACGAAATAAGACAAAAAGTAGAAGGTAACATTTTTTTGCTCATGTTTAAAGGGAGACACAGGCAAAATTTTCATCTCTTAGTTTTGAATTTTTCATTCATTATTCTGTAAATGTCCTCAAAATGAATACACTAAACAGTCAAAGGAATAAAACTTTTCTCCATATAAAGAATACAATGACGTTTTCCGAACTTGACCCGCGTGGGTCAGGTTAGAGCGCTAAGATTTCTCAATTGTTGTCACTGTGTACTCTGGAAACATTAAAGAACATGTCAAATCAAATACTTAGAATTGTTTCAATCATACAGCATCCACAATACTTGTTGTTGTAACTTCCAAGGTTTGTTCAAATCACATGACTTGTTTTTAAACTATTCGGTGGTTCTGTTGGTGTCTAAATTTCGTTCAATATATATAGATATATTTAAGCTTCAACCCCAAAATATATAGAATTTATACAGAAATTCATGCTGGGACTTTAAGAAATGTCATTATAGGGTGATTTGAGTACAGAAGATCATTTTTATATTTTTATCATTATTTTGCCTGAGTTTCCCTTTAAAAGCGGATAATTAAAAATATGCCATTACTTTATCTATTCATTTATGAAAGCTAAGTTTTTAGGTAACAGCTTAAAATTGATAGGTAATATACTTTTAACGATAATTGAAACAAATGATTCGAACATAGCCTCTTGTGAAATTGCTACTTTATAGAATGTGTATGATAAGAATTCGATATATGTATGTTATCATTTTTAATTGTTAAAATGGGACTTAAATAAATTTAAAGAAATAGTTATTAAATGGATTCTATCACTTATATTGCATGCGTTTAGTTACGAATATGCAACAAAAGGAATTGGCTGAAGGGAACCGTAGCCATTTCTGCAAAATGGAAGTGGGACAAGATGAAATAAGACAAATGCTTAAGGGTAACATTTCAATGCTCTTGTTTTAAAGTAGATTATTTAAAAAATGCCATTATTTTATCTATTTTTTGTGAAGGCCTAGTGGCATAGTAATAATGTTTTTAACTAAATGGTTATTGAAAAAGATACATTTCAAGATTACTCTGGTTTATATTATTTATATAAGACAATTTAAATTTTGATTTAAATGACTAGAGGTTCCACCATAAAAGTAAAAACTAAATCAATACTGAGTAATATTTATCAATAAAATGTAAAAGCAAGTTTTTCAAAAATTAAAACTTATCAATTTCTCTTGTTTATTTGTTCTCATTATCTCCTTTTCTAATGTAATAAAATAATTCTCTTGTATGTCTACAATGTTTACATTAGTCTCCTGTGAGTTAAAGGAAATTTTAGATACACAAAATAAGGGATATGGATCTGTTGGAGCTTTTTTCCACCAGACCTCGTAGCAATATAACTCTTGCTACTTGCCAGCAGAAAATTATATTTGTCAAAAAAGCATGGTTTGATAAAATGACTTAAGATAAATTTAATATAATAATAATTCTCAAACAACCAATTACAATTACAGCGTTTTAACATGTTAAACCAGGTCAACACTAATATGCCATAAAAGAATGAAAAATCATAACAATTTTATCAAGAAATATCTTCACTTAAAATAGTAGGTATCAATATTCATACTAAAATGGTATTTTTATTCTAAAACCTGATTTTTAGAGTTGCTGAATAGAGAAGCAGAAGCAAGTACTAAGGGCAATACAGATATCCAAGAAGGTAATATATTAACAAGTGAATATCCTTTTAAATTTCTCAGTTTTACATTTTAACTACATGTACTTGTACCTGTTCTACTTTTGCCTTTCAATCACTTAACAATTATACATGTAAAACTATCTCTAGCTGAAATATTAATTTCAGGATTTTTTTGTTTTCTTTCCTAAGATGTTGAAACAAAATTACATGTCCAAAGCAAAAATGATAAAACTGCTTCTTCTGCTGAGGATATGCTTGTTCAGAAAATAAACGAACTTCTTCGAGAAGTCAACAGTGCACCTGAACCTAAAACAATTAATGAGGGACATGTACGAGAACGCGTGCAAAGATATATACAGGCAAAGAAACTTTGTTCAAATGATGAAGAATTGACACTTGCCGTTATGGAACTGATGATAGATATATTTAAGCAATCGGACACTACAATTCTCCCTGCAGAAAAATGCTGTATTCGTTTCGTGATAAGGTGTAAATCATACACAGGTCTACTTGAACTTCTAGAATATCTAGATAGTAATACATTTGACCAGCGAATTCAAGACATAACAACCGCCTTGAGAAAACAGACAGAAATATCAATATTTCTTACAGTGGTGGTTTCAGCTGATAGTTTGCAGCAAATCAAGAAAAATCTAAGTAAGTTTATCTTGCTGTGGTACAGTTTGGTGATTTTGAAGCAAAACAAACATTGACTTTCCTTTAAATATCATAAAAGGATTAAGTATGAATTTATATAGAACGTTATCTCGCTCAATAATGAGAATGTTAAGAAAAATTAGATTTTTATATGATCATGTCAGTTTTACAACAGGCTTCACTATAGTATAATAATTTGTAAATATTTTAATGTGCAATGATTTATTTTTAAAAGTATCACCCTGCTTGTTCATCTAAAAGGTCCATGATGCCTTAGAAATGCTTTTTTTTTTATTGCTCAAAAGCCTTTCAATTTTGATGAACATTTATAGTATCAAAAGTTTTTGGCTAATGACCCGAACCATGTTTTTCATCTGTTGCTTTTTGACGTTAAATACAGTTATAGTAAATAAGTATCTTGTTTGGAAGTCAAAATACTAATTAGTTTACATTTTTTCTACAATTACTGCAATTTATTTCATATCTAATGCTACTTTCTTCAGGTAACAAACATCTAACATTCTCTAAAACCATATTATTTAAACATTAGAAAATTCATGTTTGGTCTTTCTAAAGAAGTAAAAATTTATTTGTTTCTGAGGCATAATGTGCTTTTAAGATAAATAGCACTTTCAATAGACAATTTCAAGCTAGGTCAGAATAGAAACAAATATCACTTTTATAAAAACTTCAAGATTAAAGAATACAAGATGAACCTTGTGTGTGTTGACTATTTACTAATAGATTGATTCAACATGATGTTATTAATTCCAACCTTTCAGTACAAAATCAGATGGCGACAGAGTCTTGTAAACCACGAAGCAGGACTGTTAATCTGCCCGTCCGTAGTAGAAATATCAGAAGTATTGAACATGTATGGAAATTATTCCAGGAGGGGGATATAAATCCCCATCTTTTCAACATTTCTAGAATTCTCTCAACAATAGTTGGTGATGATATAGGGATTACGTCCTCTATCAATTTGAAAAAGTTAAAACAGTCGCTGCAAAACATTGGTCAGTATTAAGTGAGATATATTTAGTCTTAAATAATCATTTGATAAAACTATTGATAAAGTTTCTTACTTTTGCGAAGTATTAGTCACATCCCTGAAAAGAAAGTTTTAGTCATTAATACTTTAATCATGCACGTTAAGAAGTGAATTAAATGGCGGTAATGAATATCGATTGATTAGTTCACGATTTTATTACAAACACACTTGCTTTCAATTTAATAACATTGTGTTTAAGCTTCTTAATATTAGTAAACTATCTATCGACAAATTACTGAAGTTTTGGAAGAAACACTTGTATAATAATGGTTCTGACTAAATAATCTTACTTTAATATTGTTGTAATTTATTATTTATCTCGTGAAAATAAAAATATTGAAATTTCTGTTTTTTTTTCTTTTAGAATCGAATACCGCTCATACAAGTCACGATGAATCTAAAACAGTTACATTGAAAGAAAATCTAGACGAAGTATTTCCATGTAGGTAAGTGTGTCTCTAGGCAAGCTTTAAACTTATCTTTGTCTCCCCTCCCGCAACTCATGCCAGTTTTGGAATGGTAGGTAGGTCAATGAAATATTTTTTCTATCCGAAATGTTTCTTTTATCAAAATTATATGGAGTTCAAACAAATTATGAATGTTAAGCATTATTTTAAACATACGCACCATATTTTCAGTTTTATTCAACATATATCCTAGTTTGTATATTTTCAATTAAAGAAACCAAGAGACAGATAAAAAGATGTGATTTTCATTAACAATTCTGCTACCATGTTTAGAAAAAATATTCCTTGGAAAAATGGATAGCTGTGAGTATTTGTGGGTAAAACAAACACTATTTTATCATAAGCCTTACAGTAAAACATTACTATGTTGTTCATAAGTTTGGTTATACTAATAAAATGAGAGAATGAACTAACAAAATCAATTGTAATACAATACATGTACAAGATATTATTTGTTTATAAAATATACAGATTAAGTTGAATTTCAGACGATAGGCGCTAATATATATCTTTATATCGCATTTACTTGTTACAAAATGTTCTGAGGGACAGGTGAAACATTTTTTATGCTTCCCTAAGGATGAGCATATAGTCGCCGCTTTGTCCGTCGGTCTGTCAGCTCTAACGGAACAGTAATAATGTGACTAGAGAGACTATATGTAACTGTTCTTTCTCTTTGATGTAATTCATTCCATAATGCTTTTATTTGGCTATTTTCTTTTGTGTTACTAACAAGAACAAAAGAGTAGCCACATTATTACTGTCCTGTCAGAACATCAGTCCGTCCGACCGTCGGATATTCTTGTCCGGAACATAACTATAAGAAACTATAAGAGGTATCAACATGAAACTTTGTATGTAGTTTATCTCATTGAGTCGTTATGCAGTACATAAAAACCGTAACTCTGTCTCGCCTTATTTTGGAGTTATTGCCCTTTTTTATACTTTGAAATTTGTCCGGGATATAACTCTAAAACTATAAGAGACATCAACATGAAACAGTGTAGGTAGATAGATCTCATTGTGTAGGAGTACAGTGCAAAAAAATGTAATTCTGTCTTGTCTGATTTTGGAGTTATGGCACTTTGTTCATTTTTACACTTTTAACATTGCACGGGACATAACTTTAAAACTATAAGAGGTATCAACATGAGTCTTTATAGGTAGATAGATCGCATTAAAGCTGCACGCTTCCAGATGAGCCAAAATATTTCAAGAAATTCAAATTTGAGAATAATGTACTATTAATTTAAGAAAAGTGAAAAAATCCAAGACGTAATTGAAAACTTACATTCTATGAACGATTTATAAATACTGGTAATGTTATAGCAAAAACTAAAACAACAACAAATATTATTTAAAGGATACAAAGTGGTTTTGGTTGTTTTAACTCCAAGCTGCTGGCCCCTAATTTATTTGGGTGTTTAATCCGTGATGATGATAGTTTTGAAAGGTTTCGGGACCTTATTTGAAACATTTAATATTCAGGCAGCTTCCTGTTACAAACTACTGAAGCAACACAAGAAAGCATAGAATATTGTGACCCAAGTATGGCTTGAACTTACACTGCCTGGGTTTGAAAGAATGATACCTCAGCCAATATGCCACCAGTCTCCTTCTGTAGAATAAGCTTTGATACCGTCCAAAATTATTTTGCAAATTTCAGAAAGTTATTGTGCTTTGATATATAATTCCCTGTAGAGATTTATCAGGATTTTTGTGACGTTAGAGATTCCAGTCTTCCAATCTTGCAACCTGGGCGTTTGAAATTTTATATGTATAGAGAGAGGAGAGGTTTCTGAAATTAAATTTGAGCATGTCTGACGTTTTGGAAGTTCTGAATGTTTATAGTTCAAAGCTGCACTGAGATAAAACCAAACCAAATTTCAATTTTTCTTCTGATTTGAAATTAATGATGATAAGAAATTGGGTTGTTTTGTTATACAGTTAATCATTTGATGCAACGAATATGTCATCATGTAGGTTTTAGAGTGACATTATGCTATTTTTTCGTTGATGTAAATTAGAAATATGTTTAAAAATATTGACTATTTTAATGGAGTTTGACCAATAATTGATAATAACAAATTTCTGTAAGTGATAAAATATAAAATCTGCCGAAACTATACACAGATTGCCCATCTCTTTTTATCAAGTAATTGTTACTGATAGATTCTGAAGGACATATTTTATAGAAATTTCTCAGTGTCATCACATGGATTATTGAATATTCATTAAAGGTAGAATATGAAATTGGAAAGAAATATTGCAAAGTATAAACTTATTATTATTATTATTATCACTTTTTATTTACGTAATCTTTCATATACTTTCATACACTTGCATGAGTACAATGCCACTTCAATTTAGTAAAAAATTGTTGATGGGTTGATTTTTTTATGGGATAAATTTTGGTAGTTAACTCTACTCAAATTAAGCAAATATCCGTAGCTACAGAATTATAGTAAAGTTGTTAGAACTGTTAACGAAATTCAAATTTTCACTTGTTTCTGAAATCAGCTTTTAGATGAGATTGTGCAATTTTGTAATATGGAGTTAATAATTCACCAAAAATGAAAGATAGAAATTAATAGTAATTAATAGTGATAAAACTAATGATAATAATAATAATGATAATAGTAATAATTTCAATATGAATGAGTCTGAAAAAACTGTACATGATATATTTACACACTTCTGCTACTAAAGCAAAGTGAATATGCTATATTACACACATAATGTAATTATTAAAAAAAAAACTTGCTGATTCAGATCATGGAAATGTGTACATTTTTAAATTAGTTGCAAATATCATGACATCACACATTTGTAACTAGTTTCACTGAATAGTACTTACTGTCAAAATGAGATGAAATACACTATTCTACATGTTTCTACATGTTAAAACCAAATTAGCCTTTAAAGTTTGGTCCACCTTGAAATACTTTAATTGAAACTCTTTACATATTCAAGGACCATAATTAATGACTTTTCCAGACAGCTTTTATGACAGATAAAAGGTTCAAGGAGCATAATTGACTTTTTCGAGTAACTTAACTAATATTGGGGCTGACTTTACTTAAAGCAGATTTGTCTTAGTGTTGCTATTAATAATAATTTTATTTATAGTCTTTATTGTCAAAATTGTTGTCCTAACCTATTGAAATTGCCCTAAATTAATCTGCCCTGAAAGAGTCAAATAGACACATGTAACTGTTTCTTGTAGGACTTATAAATATTTAGATTTCAGTTAGACATAATGTTATAATATGATAAAATAGTTAATTTCTGTTGTATATTTTCAGTATCAGTGACCGAGATGTTGTCAACGAACAAGCCCATGCTGATGTTCCGTTTATTAGACGTAGACAGAGGCAAGAGAGAAAATCCAGGAGTACAGATGACAGGTACACTTTATTTTAACATTTGCTTCTTCATAAACATTCAATCTTGTCTTATTCATGTTGTTGAAATATCAATTACATGTATATGTATCAGAGACATATAGTAAATGACATTTTGTTATGAGATTTGCATAACAATGCAAGAAACAAATTGATACAGCAAATCACATACCAGTTATTGTTTTTTGGAGTGTGGTACTGAACTTTTGGCTAATTATTTAAAAACATATATTGTTGTTATTATCAGTTCAACAAAAATACGTATTTCCGGTATTTATCTTTCAACCACTAAACATGCTGAATACATTTGGATTTCCGCTGGATTTTCATTTTTATTTAAAATTGAAGAGCGCAGAATTCAATGTAAACCCCAGTCCCCCACCCCTTTTTTTTGAAAATGATTGAAAATAATCATTGTAGCGGGAAGTAAGATTTTCTGCATATACATCTTGGACTGGATTCATACTTGTTTGAAGTTTTTTGGGAAAGACAAATCATTGTTGCCACTGGCTTATCATTGCTGTCTGAAAATGGTCTTGAGTGTTTCCAATTCTATTCAGTCAGTAATATTTTTATCCTTTTGGTTGGGTGTTGCCTCTAAGGGTTGGGACACCAGAATTGCAGCCACCGTTTATCCATGCGTGATCGTGAGAAATGACTAAATGAGTTTGAATTACTGGACTCTATGCATATCTTAGCCCCAGCATGAAAGGTGATTTTGACCCCTGGTGTTCAACCTTCAATATGACCTAAATTGTATTTGTGCATCATAAAACCGAACAAATAAACATATTTTAAAATTTCCGCTGAAATCTAAAAGTGGTGTCCAGATAAACAAGTGAATTTAAGATATTTTGTGAGCAAAGGTTAACAATGTTATGTTTATATATAACTCTACGATAGAAGGTAAATAATCGAAAAATAATCCTCCAGTACTTCAAATCTCATAACAAACTGTGATGTCTGGATAAGTGTGAAACAGCCTCTGTTATAACAAATTGTAGATTTCTATAATGATGAAATATGTGATAATACACTTCACAGGAAAGAATTTTAATGATTTACAGTCTCTGAGATTTTTCGTAATGAAAAATTATAGCATAAATGTTATACTCAGGAGTAGTAACATTTATTTATGAGTAGAACATATTCTGTGTAAATTTTGTGCTTTATGTTTTTGAAAGAAGTATACAGAAATTAAAGATAAATATTTTTTTAACAGTCATTATCTTATTTACTTATAATGGTTATTAAAAGTGCCTTACTAAAGTATTGATCAATTTTGTTTTGATAATGGGTTTTACATTGCACAAACACAGTAAAGGTCAGACTTCTTGGATAATGATGTGAAACAGACTAAGAGATTTATTGTCTGTGATTTCAGGTCCTTGTTCAGTGCACAAAAACATCGCTACAAAGAAACAGCAGAGAAACAGTATGGTGATCCTGATGAAAAGGTGCCGTATTTGTCTTACATAAAAATGATATCATTTACCACTAAACAAAGACTTAGGTCCCTGGAGCATAGAACTTACAATAGAGAAAGTGATAAGAGTTCTCCACGTGGAAGTTTTTATCATGCAATTTCGAGAAAAGAAAAGCTACAGGAACAAGGCATATGTGCCGATTCGAATGTGCCAATATTAGACATTGAAGGTGATGATGCAATGACTCAAAGACTAGAAAGACTCCGAGTGGCAAGAGCCAAGATTCTTGAACAAAGGCAATCTGATGAAGTTATTTTGCAAAGTTGCAAAGACTGTGATGAAAAATCTAGGTCTGAATCAACAAGTAGTGTTTCTTTACAAAAATCTGACCGGGATAAGGTTCACACACATGAACCAGTTTCCATGTAAGATTGGCAGAAACAGAAACATACCACTAAATCAGCTAGACAGATGATTTAAAAGCTAAGTATATTATAAAACGTGATGACAATCAAGAAAAGATTCCAACAGATGATTAAAGTCTGTCTAGGAAAAGGTCTAGCAGAAAGGATAGAATGGATGAACATAAATAATTTTGGTCTAAAAAGAGTGAACATGATAAAGATACAAGCAGTGTAAAGTCTAAATCTGAGTCAGACTCTGTTTCAACAATAGAGGAAGAAATGTTAGATTGGTCATCAAAAGTCATTTGAGTCAAAAAAAGTTTGAAAATGTTGGTCACTCATCACTATCTGGTTCAGTTTATTCAAAGTCATTACCTGTTGTTACTACATCATCTGTATCAACATTATCATCAGTATCAACAGCAGTAGCAGGAGCAGCAGCTTTAACATTACTACATTTCGTGCACATCAAGAAAGAATAGAAAAACCTAAAAACGAAAAATCAAAAGAAAATACTCAATAAAAAAATTGAAGTAGATACCAAAGGATCAAAAGTAGAGACACAAGATACAAGTGATAGAAAATATAAGAAATATGCAAAAGCAAAATCTTTAGAACTAGGGGCATTAACAAAGAAAGACAAAACTGATAATGTGAGATCAGCTGAAACTAAAGATGATAGTAAATTGGACAGTGCAGAAGATCAAGCACAATTAAGTAGAGTTGAAAGAATAGCTAAATATAAAGAAGAGAGGAGAAAACAATTAAAAACTCTCCAAGAAAGGTTTGCAAAAGGAGAAAGCTCAGAGTTACCATCTTTATTCCTATCTAGCAAACCTGAGCAAGAAGACTCTTCTATATCTAGATCTAGAAGTTTAAAAGTTGAATCATCTGATAATAAACATGAAACCTCAATATCTAGATCTAGAAGTATGAAACAAGATGCTAGTTACTCTGATAGATCATGTCCTGCGTAAGGTGAGCCACATAAAATGCCTTGACCTAAATTAGCAGAACTAGGTTCTCATAGAAAACCATAAGAAGTAGATAAAGGAAAAGAGATATATGAATCTATCGAAATGAAATATAATACTGATAATTTCATTGACAAATTGCAAGCTCTCAAGAAACTGAAAGAAGAACATGCTAAAAGGTCAGGTGCAGTCCAAGATGAAGGCATTAATATAAGGTACTCTAAAGAAATCAAAGATGATGAAGTTGATGTTGGTAAGCCTGTATCTTATGCATCAAAAGCCTTGCTAGCTGATAGAGTTATGGAAAAATCTTCTAGAGAAAAAGCACAATCACCAGTGCGTGAAAGAATAAGATCTAGTTCTATTGAGAGAGAAACAGCTGGAAAAACTGATAAAACATTTAAGCAACCATTACCAAAGGAAACAGAACAAAAAAGTTATTTTGCATTTGGAACTGTGTTTATAAAGAAAGAAAGAAAACCTGAAAACAAAAGAGATGACAAAAAATAAATTTAGAAGATAAAAGGAAATTGAAAAGGAAATTGAAACAGAGAGAGATAGTGCTGAAGCTTCTGCAAGAATTCGAAGGAAGTTACCATCTGTAGAAGATGTTGTAGGTACAGGTTCCACTGTGACAGATACAGATAAAGTTGGAAATATAGGTCAAGAGAAACATTTGAAAAACGAAAGGGAGGTAGAAAACATAAAGCAGTATAAAATGAAGTGTGTAAGGAAGAGTTATCCTCTATGACTGCTGAACAGCTAAGTAAGAGAAAAGGTGCTAAAAATATTGAAAGAGCAAAACATAAGTTTGTGGAAGATGATACACATGCAATTGCTTATGATGCTTCTAGATTTGATCTCGGAACATAATGTACCATTAAAAAACAGATAAGAAATCATTCTCTGACAAAAGTGTTAAGCAAGAAATAAAGTTGAAGAAAATCTCAATTAAAAAGACTCATCAGAACGATCGAGGCAGATTTTATTAGAAGTGTCATCAGAATATGAAAATGTTCAGAAGAAACCTCAAGCTCATAAAGATGAAAAACAGGGCACTGCATTTGCTCAATCTGAGATTCAAACTCAACCAGAGCGAAAACGTTCTCATAGAAAAGAAAAACAATTGAATGACGAAATAAGATCTCAGCAATTAGATAAAAATGTAAAAGAGGAAAAACTACAATCAGTCACAGATGACAAGTCCCGAAAACCTCCTTCCTCACCAAGAAGTGAAAGAAGAAAACAAGCTGAAGAGAGATTTGGTAAGGCATCTGAAACTCAAGGTTTTGACTTTGGAACTAGTTATGTTAAGAAAGAAGTGGTTCCAAAGCAGGAGGGAAAAGCAAAAAGGTCAATGAAATACGAAGTTCAATCAAAGAAAGAAGAAACAAATCAAGATGCACAACAGATTTCATCTGGAAGTGTTGGAAATGAAGAAAACTCTTCAAAGCCTACTCCAGAAATGAAAACCAGAATTATTGCAAAAACAAGCTCCGATAGTGAAAAATAAAAATATCAAAAGTAGTTCAAGAAGAGGCCGACATAGACAACAAGAAGAACAAGTTTCTGTTCCCATTACAGCACCACCTGAAGGTAAATCATCATTTGAATCTTAAGTCAAACTAGACATGAATGCAAGGATTGTATCAACAGCTACTTGAAAAACACAAGAGGTGCCATCTATGTCTAGAGTTGTTTCACCTTCAAGAGCTATTGCCAAAACTTTTGAAGGAGTTCCTTCAAGGCAATATAATATTTTTGAAAGTGGTGTGGCAAAATCAGATCCATTACCTAGGGATTGCTTTGTCTAGCGGTAGAACATTCATATCAGCGACCAACACACTAAACGGTAAAGCGTCACGGGCTGTGAGCTAATTTTTTAATGTAACAAGAGATAAGAAAGTTCCCATTGATATAACGTTAAGCCTGTTTGATACAAATGTTCTACCAATCCATAATCATAGCTGTGAGGTATGGGGTAACATGCCATCGGAGAATTTGAAAATCGTGCTTCGGAAATTTTATAAATGGTTGCTCAATGTGAAAATGTCAACAAGTACTCTTTCATTGTTTGCAGAAGTAGGTCGATTTACATTATATATTTTATAACATGTAAGAATTGTTTAGTATTTTAAAAAATTATATCAAAATAAAACAAACAATTGTATATGAAATTATATTTCTTATTGTCTGAGATAGGAGATGAAATCAAAATCTAATACTGTAAAGTTGTTATCCAAAGTCAAAGCACTCTTACAAAGTGCCGGATTCAATGATGTGTGGATGTATGCAGAATCAGTCAAACTTAATATATTTATACCAGTGCTAAATGGTCGTTTAATCACACATGTACATATTTTTCTTCTTTGATTTTGAACATACTAAAATCGAGTTTAGCCGGTCTAAATACCTAAACATTGTTGATTCTAAAAAAATTAGAAATACTTAGGCTAAACTCAGATTATCATCAATTATTCGTAGAAACCGGTAGACATAATGATATTGATAGAAGTGACCGAAAATGTTTTATTTGCAACAATATTGACATAGAATTTGAATATCACTTTGTATTGATTTGTCCCTTGAATGATTCTCTTAGGAAACAGTATATATATCGAAGTACCGTAATATTGCAAAAAAACCTAGAATGTTTAAAGCTGCATGCCTCCAGATGAGCCAAAATATTTCAAGAAAATAAAACTTGAGAAAAATGTATTGAGTTTTATGAAAAGTAAAAAGATTAAAGATAAAAGTAATAATTTCCAGTAATTTTCACCATATTTCTACTGCGTTACTAACGCAGTCAGGGTTAATTTTGCATATTTTGACCTCTTTTTGTGATTTACATTGGTTGTAAGTGCCGTTTGAAATGTGCATATTATTTTATCTGTCAGCTTAACAATATTTTACTTTTGAATACATTTTCAAAATTTTCATGAACATTAGCCGGAATCTGGAGGCGTGCTGCTTTAAATTTTTAGAATTGTTGAATTCAGAAAGGATGTATTAATATAATTCATTTAAATTAAGATTTGATTCATTGAATGCCAAGTAATATGAGACCCTGTTGTAATGTTAAAGTTATATAAGAATTGTATATACTTTATGTGCTGTATTACAATCTCACTAAATTTACTTCTTTGTTGATATGCTTTACAATATTTAATATTTCTCATGCATTTTTATATATTGTTGTAGATGAGCCTTATATGCTTAATTCAAAATTAAATATATGTTCTTTCTTTTCTGTTTTCACGGTTAAAATACTTTGTAATAAGCCGTCCCATGGACATGTGGTGATGGTTGCTGACTTGAAATAATCAAGCTAGCTTTCATAAGGAATGTGGCTCTCCTTGGGTACCTGCTCGTGTTCGAAAAAATGCACAAAAGTATACTTGAATTATTCACCACCAATAAAAATAGCCTCAACAATGTCGGCAAAAAAGTATATAATCTTGAATAAATGTTGTTATAATGTTTTTATTGTTGTCACCATACACTAAGATAACCTCATTTCATTGCAATAGAATACCAGTGTCTATGTCGTCAGTTAAACGACAATTATATTTTTGTCAATTACTGCATTTCATGTTT